>NC_056733.1:1894060621-1894093121 GCF_019279795.1 Protopterus annectens | reverse complement strand
TGCCTGATAGGATGCAACATGGATTTTTTGCTACCGTTTAGATATGTGTCTAGACTAGAATTTTCCACACCCATTCTTTCTTGTTAGAAATTATGTAGCATGTTTCTCTTAATAATGTTTACTGTTATGACGCAGGCAAGGACAATTCATGTACCATTACTGTTTTCCTAATAAATACCCTGTATTTAGCATATTTACAAATGTAGAGTGGGGGCTTAAAGAAGCAAGAGCCCCATTTACAAATCAGATTAGCTAAAAAGCAGACATGTCAACCTGATATATCAAATTATGCTTTACCACTGCCACAGATTAGGCAATCAGCTGCACCTGTCAAGTAACAGATCATCTGTCCATTTATGGAACTGTTATATTTTGACAGGTACAGAAAATCACTAAATGGGTCCAGTGTCCTTCAAATAACTGTTGCTTATTTTGAAGTTGTGATCAAGCCATCATTTTTTTAAAAAATCCAGAAAAATTCCAAAAGTTGGAATACTCAAGTACAAAAATACACATACAAAAACTTTTTTAAGCTTGTTTCCTGCCTTTCCTGTGGGTAGTCTAGCCTGTATATAGATTTGCTGTGTCCAGGACTATTTGTAGGCTTCTAGGCCCCAAAGCCTTTCTTTGTTGGAGGGAAGCCTTCTAGTTTAATTTTGTTTCTTATAACTAGCCAGTTTTTTGTTTCAGCACTTGTTCAGAACTTATTGTAAGCACTAAATAAGCTACAAATTACTACAGTACTCAACTTTCCTCACTGTCTAGAGGAAAACAGTTTCTAGTACTTAACAAATAAGCACCTATCCAGGCATGTCTAAGGGTCAGCCTCCGGTGTTTTCTCCTGTCTACCTGATGAATCTGGGCATCTTGGGGCAATGCAGTAATTGCCTCATGTACACAGACAAGCCTCTCCTCCTACCACCCAACACTACAACCTGTGAGAGATGCACTTATATAGCCAAACTGGAAGCAAAGCTCTCTTCACCCAAGACTAGACTAGACACACACATAGAAACACAAAACACACACCTACATTCGCGGAGGCTCTCAGTAAAAACCTGCCCAAGCAACAGGGACCTCCAAAGCAGAAACACAAGCAACCTCCACCCCCCCCCAACACAACCCAAATGACACATAGCCCACAAACTCAGTGTGCCACTCAACCACAGGCCATAAGGCATAACAACGTACCCAACACTCTAGTCATAGGTGACTCTATAGTCAGGCACACTAATGTTCCACTCACCAGGCTAAACAAGGAGAAAGTTACTGTCAGCTGCCTGTCGGGTGCCAGGATCTGCCACATAACACATGCATTCAGGTCACTCCACAACAAGTACAAATATGACTCTGTCATTGTCCATGTTGGTGTGAATGACCTGAGATGTACTTCCTTGGACTACATGAAAAGGGACATGGAGGAGATGTCCGATCTTGTAGCCCAGGCAGGTATGACCCTAGCCCTGAGTAGCATCCTGCCATCACCCAGAATGATACCACAGTACAAGGACAAAATGATTGACTTCAACAATTGGCTAAGCTTCTGGTGTCATTCTAAGGGGATCCAGTATCTGTCTGCCTGGGATGACATGATCGACAAGCCACGATGCTTTGCCAGAGATGGCCTACACCTGTCGCCCCTGGGATTCCGGATACTGGCTAAGGCTCTAGCCACCCCTATAGTGCCTTTTTTAGGCAAGGTTCAAATGACAAATTCACCACCCTAACAGGTACAGGCAAGAAGAATCTGCGGGTATTGCTACTCAATGCTAGAAGTCTAAACCTCAAAATGCACTCTCTCAAGGCACTTCTTAAAATGGAGAACATTGACATCTGTGCAGTGACAGAGACCTGGTTCAAGGCTCCAGAGAGTACCTCCGCATTACCAGGCTATAATTCATACCACATCTTTCGGCCACCTAACCTGGACCGAAACACTAAAGGTGGTGGCGTGTCCATACTCATTAAGGATATCCACACCTCCAGGCTAGTTGCTCAGCATAATGCATACGAGATTATCCAAGTGCAACTAACTCTGAGCAAGACCGCAATCCAAATTGTAGCTTGCTACAGATCCCCCACCATGCCCCAGGATTCCCACTCCTCATTTCTTAATACACTGGAAAATATTAGGGTACAACCTAACACCCTAATAATGGGCGATTTCAACTACCCTACCATTAACTGGGAAAACTACTCATGTACCAACTCTTGTGCTCAACGTTTTCTGGAATTCATAAATTCCAATGCCATGGATCAACTTATCCACACCCCAACCAGGGGCAGCAATATCCTAGACCTGGTTATTACCAACATGGGCAACCGGTGCTCCACACCAGAGGTCAATTCCTCGTTGGTCAGATCCGACCATAAGCTAATCACCCTAGACATCCACATCCCTCCCCCACCCCCCATTAGGGAAACCACAGTAAAAAATTTCTCCAAAGCCAACTTCACGCTTCTTAAGACAGAAGTGGCAAACGTCACGACACCCATGCTGACGGACAATAGAGGTACGACTGCTGAATCCTATGCAAATGCACTTTATAAGCACTTACATGACTGCATGGATCGTGCAATCCCTAACAGAACCAAGATGCTATCCTCCAAAAAAAGGAAGCCAATCTGGTGGTCCCCTGCCATAAACAAACTCTACAACAGAAGAAAGAAACTGTTGCAAAAAAGAGTAAAATCCCATGATTGGAGAAACTCCCTGGTCAGCTTCAGTAAGAGGCTGAGATCCCTCATAAAATCCTCCAAAGCTAGTTATGAAAACAAAATCGCCACTGACTCTAAAGACAACCACAAAGCATTCTATAGCTATGTCAAGAATCTCAATGGCAATACTCAGATCTGCTCTGAGTTACAGCACAATGGCACTAAATATACAGAACCAACAGATATTGCCAACATCCTAGCAGATAGGTTCAGTGCTAACTTTACCTCTCTGTCATCCCCTAAAGGGCCCATCTCTATATCAGAAGAATGCAAAGTTCCTGTAATCACGGCTGCACAGGTAAAAAACACACTATCCAAAGCCAAGAACACAGCATCCATGGGACCTGACGACATCCGAGGCTGTGTCCTACATGAATTACAGAACGAACTGGCACCCCACCTAAGTACCATGTTCAATTATAGCCTCATCTCAGGCTATGTGCCCACTGAATGGTGCACAGTGACAGTTATCTCACTCCACAAAGGGGGATCCACCACAGACCCTGGAAACTGCCACCCCATTAGCCTAACGAGCCTGGTCTGCAAGGCTATGGAGCGTATCATCATGGAACTTATAAACAATGACATTGGTAATCTCCAAACTCAGGACCCCACCCAGTTCGGGTTTGTAAAAGGCAGATCATGTCTCCTAAACCTGATAGACTTCTTTGAAGCAGTCACCAAAGCTGTAGATGAGGGTAAGGTGGTTCACACAGCCTATCTAGATCTTGCAAAGGCTTTTGACACCATCCCCCACTCTGGAATTATAGATAAACTCACTAAACTAGGTATAAATCCCTATGTCACAAGATGGGTTGCCAACTGGCTCACTGACAGAACCCACACTATGAAAGTAGCAGACTCCAAATCCAGCTTCAGACCAGTGACAAGTGGAGTGCCACAGGGTTCAGTCCTGAGTCCTCTCCTGTTTGGCATCTACTTCTCTGAAGTACAGGCCAACACAGAAGGTCTTTGGCTAACGAAGTTCACAGATGACTGCAAACTAGGAGCCATAATCAAAACTCCAAAAGATGTGGACATCCTACAAAAGGGCCTTGCTGAGACAGATGCCTGGTTTCAAAGCCATAGCCTCAAGCTCAATGCCAAAAAGTGCATTGTCATTCCTTTTGGTAAAAACTCAGTACCCATGAACTACCACATAGGTGGTAGTCTACTTAACACCGAAAGTGTGATAAGAGACCTTGGGACACAGGTGGACAGTAATCTCTCCTTTGATAATCACATCGCCACAGTAGTCAGGAAATCCTTCTATGTGGCACACCTCATCACAAAGGTTTCTCATCCAGGAAAAAAGAGGTCATTGTTCCCCTCTACTCGTCACTCATTAGACCCATTATAGAGTACAATGCCCCTTTTGGTATGTACCTCACAAGACATCTACAACAACTGGAAAGGCCACAGAAATACCTCACAAAGAGGATTACCAGCCTCAAAGAGATGCCCTATGCAGACCGTCTCAAAAAACTGCAGCTTTACTCCATTGCATATCGCCTATTCAAAGGCGATCTCTGCCTAACACACAAAGCTATGTCAAACCCAGAGCTTTTAGACATGCTCCACTTAAAGAAATCCCAATCCCTATGAGCTACACGCTCTAGGGACCTAAACCTCGTCACCACAATAAACAGAACATGCTGGAGGGATAGATTCCTGTCCCAGAGACTTCCCATACTCTGGAACAAACTACCTATCTACATCAAACAAAGCTCCTCATTAGCACTCTTCAAGAAAAATCTTGATGATTGGATGGGAGATAGGAAATTCACCCCGGGGATCACTTCTGTGGCTCTGCTCAACAGTGGCACAGGAAAATAATTTTCTTGGGTGGCGAAGGCCAGGGTACCTTTGGCTAGGCTTATATAGGCCCTAGGGCCAATAGCCTAGTACCTACCTATGAACCTATGGAGTATATCACCCATTCAACAGATCCAGCATTTTTTTTTTTTTGCATTTATTAATTGCTCTAATGTTAGCATGTTTCATTTAGTACCTCGATTGAAACTCTGCTGTAATGTTGCTTATATAAAGACTGTAAGAAATTAGAATGGGATCATTTAAGTAACTGGAAATTGCTATAAAACATCACTGCTATAACTCCTGGAATGTCAGTTAAAGAAACAGAATTTCACTAGTGTAATAAAAGTAAGCCATTAGCTTTTGTCCTGGTCTCCTTCAATAAACACATCACACCGAATGACATTTGATGACCTTTATTAAACTTCCATAAACACAATATTTATTAATTACAACTGGAACATAGTACAGCTGATTTTAATCACAGCATAAAACACCCATGTAATGCTAACCAAACCCTGTGACTGTTCACCCTGGCCCAGTAAGCAGCGTTCATACCTCCACTCTCTTACTTATGAAGTAGTGTCCCACTACTCACTTCCTTTACCATTTATTTAATTGCACAGCCAACCAAATAAGCAGCATCCTTACCTTTGCTCGCTTCTTTTCTTTATCAAGCAGTCTCCAACTGCTCACTTTCCTTTTCCAGTTCACGGAAATGAGCATCCAACATCAGAGGGGGAACAGAAGAGCGCAAGCCTGTCCCTCTTTTCCATCCACCAGCCTAACCAGGCTGTTCTTCCTCCTTCATAGTCAGACTTCCAACAAAATCCTCCAACATACCTAACCTTATGGGAAAAAAACACACACACACTGGGGTCAAAACATCATTAGGTGCACCTCATCCTCTATGAGCCAAACTGGATCCCTATCATTATCCCAACGCTCTATCCTATAACTACCCAAATCAACCAGATGCCTAATTCTATGATATTAGGAAAAATTATCCCTAGCCAATACCAAAATAAAACCTATACACTTGTAAACTCGCTGTAAATCAAACATGTCCTTACGTATCCCAAGTACCCATAACAGCTCTGAAATATGGTTCCAGGACATGGCAAATTTAACACCAAACCCATCCAAAACAACGCAAGCCCAGCTGCATACCATCTTGCTTAACTGCAGTCTCATTTTGCCACCCAGATAATATGAAATGACCCACAATAACTTTTTTCACACAGATCACTTTAATAATTCAAATACTGCACCCTCTATTACTGGGCAAAACATCCTATGACCAACATGGCATTTCCTGACCCACACACTACCCTGTTGTTGGAATTTGATGCATGCATAAAGCCCACACATCCATAAAGGCACAGCCCCCAGATTGTAACTCAACAGACCTCCATTTACCAACTCCAATCTGCACAACAAAACTTGTTGTAGCCATAATCCACCAGTTTTCACATTATAAACTTACCCCAACCTTTCAAATAGATATATGACTCACCATCCCAAACTTTTAAAATCGCATAACCCTGTCACCTGTGCAACTATACTAACTGGAACTAAACCCACCTTGACCACATGAACTGCCTTACCTTGTTTCCAAGCATAAACACAATTTAACAAAACCTTGCATATCATATACCTACTAAAACCTTACCTGACCAAGCCAAGGGGTCATACCACTGCCCATTGTCCAAATGAAAATTAACTATTTCCCACCTCAACTAGCCGTCAACACCAAACTGAAACTCCTTATTAACATCCCTCCTCCCAACATCATTTCATCATGTACCACCCCATCCAGACATCCTCCCACCCAACAAGCCTAAAACATTCCCCCCAAATTATGTAAAACTCAACAGCCCTGATAAATCCTTACTCCTTCGGTGTTCCAAACCCCCCCCCCTCCAAATTCCCCACTCCATATTACCTTGACCTCTGGTAACTCAAACCATGGCCTGCATCCACTAGCGACCCCCAAAACAATGCATTTCATGAAACTTTAAACTTCTGCTTAAATATGTAAATGAGTGCCTGACACATCCTCATACCTGCATACCTTACAATGCTCTAATCCTGCACCCAGATACTGCTGCAAAAACACACAGGCCACCAAGAAACGATACTGCTGCTACCAAAGTATCTACATAGCCTTATCACAGGACCACAGAAAATCAACTACGATGCCCACAACATGCAACAAACCTCACGTTGTTATGCCTCCCCCACACCTGTGGACAACCCCCAAAGTCATCATAAACAATCCCCAAACCTGCTTCACTCTGCCCCCTCACATACCTCATCATCACTTATCGCCACGCTCCTCACAAACCACACTGACTCTGCCGTACCTTAAGAGCCCCTAATAATGTAGTATTACCTACAACCTCTTGCACCCCTCCAGCAACAGGAGCAGCCACCTCAGCAGAATCCACCTCATTGCCAATCCACTTCCATTCAGCCATCAACAGATGCCTGCTCTGCGCTTCTCCATCTGCAATCTCATCATTGATGGCCACTCTGCACTTCATCTGCAAAAGAAAAGAAAGCTGTAATTGTCTGCCCATCCACAAACAAAACTTCTTAATGGCACTTGGTGCTGTCCAGGGCCTACCTTAATCATTAACAGTGCACTCTACCCTGCCCACCTCCCTGGATCTCAATAAGCTGGCACCATCATATCACCCATAAAATCCTTTTGCAGCCAGCAAAGAAACACTGCAGCCAAAATTGTATTCAACCACAAAGGCAATAACTGAACCTATGCCTCTAAATAAGAACTACTGAAATACAAAAGCATAAAGTAAGCTACTAATTCTAGAGTGTTGCAAGTCAAGACTGCATATGAGGGATAATTCCAACCTCACAATACATGGGTCACCTCACAATTTCTATACCAAAAGATATACCATACTTTATGGGCCAAGTTAACTTAATTCCTAAATAGACTCTGGAACATCTCTAAAAGCAAGCACTGCCAGAATATCCCTGTGCAATCGTTCTAATTCAAAGAAAGTTTAACCGTTATAATAGAAGAATATACAGATGAGTATGTATTTAAGTATGAGAGCGTGTGACCTTGACAGCTTCACCATTGAACTGCTTTGCTCTACAAGTGTCTGCAAGGAGTTATGATGGTTAAATCGGGAATGCAATACCTCCAGACCAATCCATCTGAAGTGCCCCTACTCCACAGGAAAGCCCTCATCTGCGGTCACCCAAAACCCCACTCCCCGAGGATCCTTCTAAAAATATGCCCTCAAAAATGCCTGCCCTACCCTGCACCCTTCACCAGAAGCTCCATAGCATCCCAATGACTTGCCAGAAACCAACACATCCCCCCCCTCTTTTTTATATATTTTAAATAGACTAATATGGGTCCATGCCACTCTGCCTGTTAATGCCAGAATCTGAGAGAGCCTAAAATAAAGGTGGTTCAAAGCCCTACAATCGTGACAGCTCTTAAAATATTGTCCCTACAAACTCAGTAATTACTGGATTAACCAGACTTTTGTTAGCATGCTCTGTCTGAAAAATATGTACTCCAAAACTAAGATACCCGGCATTTACCAAGCAGCTCCACGTTTTAAGAACAGACCAAAATTAAGGCAACATCTGAATGTCATGTGAACACCTGTACTGCTATCAGCTGAAAACAAAGGTCTCACTGACTGTTACTGCACTAGATGCCTGTCCAGGTGGGAGCTATTCCAAAGGTGATGTACTTTTACTCGCAACACACACTCCCGCCTTACTTCAACATGTCTTATAACAAGACAAAAACACCCATTGGGTACTAAGACCCAGAAACAGGGACAGTGATTAAATATTGCTGTTACAGACTTTGAAAGTAACTAGAACAAGATCCTCCTTAGCAGGAATTTTCTGAAGGGTATGAAGTATGCAACTTCAAATGCATGTCAGTTCCTGACACAAGACTTCAATGATTTACTAGAAAGCCACAATGTTATGAGAAGTGGAGCAAAATTATGAGGCAAAAATTGGACATAAAAAAAAAAAAACTTCCCACACCCAAGAGCTACCATTACCATAGAACAAGGACACATCCTACAAATCACCCTTCTTTCTGTCCTGCAGCCTATGTGACACCCAACCTAATTCCGTCCCACCGTTATCTGCCACACCATTTTTTTTTTTTTATATAACTTGGAGATGCCTAACTGCATCAAAGCATCTGAGCAGAAGCCCAAATGTCCATACACCAGCAGCTCAGTCCTCTCACCTACCTAACCCTCCCCCCTCACAGTTTCAATTTTTTATTTAATTAATTTATTTATTTATCTATTTTTCTTCTCTCATGTACATTGACTATTCCACACCTGCACGACTTGCATACAATTGCTGATGTGAAGTTATTACCTTGGCGAGTGTTAAAGTGGCTGACTTAATTTTATATCAGGAATCGACCCATGAAACCTCTTGCTATGAAGTGATAATGTAACTGCTACACAACTGCGCTGTCTGTAATGCAGCATACCTCAGTGGACACACTTAAATGCTGGATTAGCACAAGCAAAGCAAAGCCAAGCCCCCACAAGAGGGGCACTGAAACTTACTTAGGCCCTAAATTATCTGGAGGACACTTAGTCTGCAGTTCAATTGCTTATCATCTTCTAATGTTGATCATAGGAAACTTAGATTCAAAATAAAAAAAAAAAAAACTCGAACGTCAGTTACGGAGTTCCTCACAATTGGCCATAACCCCAACGGTAACAGACCCAAAAGTAAAGCAACTCTGGCCGTTCAACAAAATCAGTGCATTTGAGAGGTATGCCACAACCCTATGACTGCTCTGCCTCAACTACTTCCCCTGAACTTGTGTCTTTTGACAGATCATTGAGGATGTAAATCACTACATAATGACCTAATTGGGCTCTCATACTCCATATCTTGGAAAACGGAAGTTACCCCTACCACATTATTTCCATAAACCTGTAAGTGTATTATTGCAAATTTAAAAATTCTGTCCACATTATTCAAGCTGTGCCTAGATCTCTTCCACTTATAAGTTGCAAAGTATGCTTAAAGCATAGGGCCTTAATTCCTGAAATTGGTGACTGTAATATGCACCACCTGCTCAATGAGTGACTCTAACCACAATTGCGTATAAGCCACAATAAACCCCTCCTATCAACTGCTTCTCAGGTACTCCACACCCCATACTGACTAGCTGCAGAGTAACTTATTTATTTTAATTTTTTTTTATTTTCTTTTTATATATATTTTAATATTATTGAAAATGAGCAACTTCAGTTGCCTGCATAAACATTACCCTTCCGATTCCTATTTGAAATGACCCAGCCCCCTTGTTACGTGCCTGACAAGTGGTAAAATAACCACATAATCCCTACTTAGGAGTAATTTAAAGCACCCACTGACCTACTGATTCACCCATTAAACCCCTGACCCCACCAGAACAGTTAATGGCCTGGGTTACTACTGTGCATGCACAGCAACAAATGTTACCAGCGGCCATAGCAAAGCCCGCAAACAGTTCCCTCACCACCACAATGCAAGCCAGGGCTGTAGCCCTGCCATTACAAGCAAATGAAGAGATACACAGTGATCACTCCATCACCATCAATAGATGGAATCAGCATAGAAGAATTACTCACCTGTCTGCACTCGGAACAACCCAACACCCCCAATGAAACAAACCCTATTTGAAACCACTACGACAGTCACTTAACAAGGATCCATAAATATCGCACACTGTCCCTAGATGACAACTGAAAACCCTAATTCACACATCCAGATCCAGCAATTTACAAATATCAGATATTCCGAGGTCTTTAACTGTACACATCTGAATTCAGTCCAAACCCACCAATACTACTAAGAATGCAGTTAGCCCCCATCAACCCAAATGATGCTTTACCACTCTCACATTAAAGTTACCCCCAATCTCACTAGTATTACAAGTTATGACACAAGCAACCCATAAGAAACCCTTTGTAAACATTACCAGTATTACAAGCATTGACAGAGAGAGGGGAAAAAAATCCCAGCATCCTACCATCATTCCTTCCAAGGCCTACCTGCTTTCCAGTACCTAGAGATCATCTGGGACATGACCTTGCCTTAGTTAGTTCATGGCAAAATGTGATTCCTTACACAATTACTCTTACATAAAACCCCTTAAGCCCCTCCCTACCCTTACCTCATTTCCTCTTAATCATCCCCCTTTCTCATTTAAACCTTTCCTCCCCTCCTGCATTCTTAATTCCCACTAATACTGTCTAACGCCCTTCTGAAGATGTCCCAGGACAAATTAGTTTGTTACCAAACGTCATTTGTTATGAAACTTGTATTTCAAAGATGGTACTTGTGTATGTTTCAGTGATGCAAAGTGCTTGTATTGCAATGTGCCTGAGTGTAAAACATCACTGTATTACTCGGTCATTCTGCTCCATGATGAATTTAAATATATTCTTTAAATAAATAAAAACAGATAATAATAAACTATAAAACAGTGATGAGATGGTAAACCACAAAATTCTGATTAAGAGCATTAATGTGTTAACCTGAAAATGAAAATCTGCATCCCACAGCCACGGCTTTCCTAATTTGTGCCTGTCACTTATCTTCTTACTACATCCCATACAATAACTCATAATGTAATAACAATGGAAAACACCCCCCTATAGCGCTGATATTAATTAATGTTACTTAACCTGCAAATTCTAAGTCAGAAACGGAGAGTAAGCCTCCCAACAGCCAGCTGGGCAATAACCGTATACACTCTTGATACCATGTTGTTTTGCCAGGAAGGAGAGTTAACTGATGTAAACTAAACTGAGATGATTTAGGCTTAGTGCTGCGTTTGCTCACATACTTGTTCGTGCTTCATCCAGATTTAGTTGTCTTCTGAATATACTTATAACTAAGTATTGGTACGTTACTTAATAAATCTTTGATTTGCGCCTACATTGAAATCTTTATTACTGACAGCATTTTTGCAGTATTACTGTATAAAATTTAGTTAGTTATATTTGTTTACCAGGGTAGTATACTAAAAAAACATATTTACAGATACAAGAATATGCTAACAATAAATAAATATATATATATATATATATATATATATATATATATATATATATATATATATATATACATATATATTTACAGATGCAAGAATATGCTTAAAAATGTATATATATATATATATATATATATATATACTGTATTTACAGGTGCAAGAATATGCTGCAACATTTAGTTCTAGAGACAGTTAATGTTGAAACATGGATGGAAAAAAAAACTATGCTTAGCAGAGCTTTATGGGTAAGATATAGCCGTAATGACCAAACTGGCTTATGCTACAGGGATAGTAGCATAATAATAAAATAAGAAAACACTACTCTTTCTGGTACTCTGCTATAATTTTTTGTAAGCTAGTGCTGTGATTTTTAATGCTGACAACTTAATAGGTATGTATAAAGGTATCCTTACTGATGTGCTTTTTTGTCAGTACAGCATAAAAGTTTAAAAGGCTTGACTTATATGGACAGAAATTTTATTTGTATCTAATACACCCAAATTTAAAATAACCCACTTTGTATTACAACCTGGTTTCATCTGTTCACCAAGTTATATGGACAGAAAGCTGAAGTAAAGAGTACCATGAGATATTAAGTTTTGAGAGGTTTTGAGCTGTCAAAAGTGCAGAATATATTGAGATAGTGACTATTGTGAGTTACGTAGTACATTGTGGCACTGTCTACCCTCATACCTCTCCACTGTACAGATTTTCACAGAATGTCCATATTTTTGCCTCATATTTTTGGTCTGCTTTTCATAAAATTGTGGTTTTCCGGCAAATTAGTGGCAAATCATTAAAGACTGAAGTTAGAAAATAATGACAGACATTTGAATTTTAGACATCATACCCTTCAGAAAATTCATGTTAATGCAAAACCTGTTATTCTAGCAACTTTCTAAGTTTCTAAGAGCAATATTTAAAATTGTACCTACTTTTGGGCCTTCGTCCCACTTTCCCACTTTTATTTATGGCTTTGTCCAGATTTCTTGTGCTAAGAGGTTGAGAGGTATGTGTGCTCTATGATACCAATTATCATGAAGTACTGATGGTTAGAATGAATGGGGTTGGGTAGTGTCATGCAAAAAGTATTCTAGTATATTAGATATATTGTATAATGGGTACACAGTTAAAGGTTGGCAAGCCCAGGAGCTTTGAAGATGAGCCTAGCAAAGGGTCTGGCTTGGCTCGTACAGCCTACTAAGAGACTAGCCAGAGCAGACAAAAACACACTACAGTTACAGCCAAACACACTGAAATGAATGAACCCTGACTGTAGGTTCATAACACTTCCTAAAAGCTTGCACCCACCCACACCCTTTTCCAGTGCCCAAGTCATAGGTCTGCTGAAATATGTAAAAGAGGAAAAATTATAATAGTAAATAGGTAAAGACCATAACAATATTGCTAACCCCAATGTATGCAGTAACAGAAATGTTGCCTTGGCTACATGCCCCCCCCTGATCTAATGCACAGTAGTTTCACTGCATTTTTCAAGACATGGTCAACTAGCCCAAAGGTAAATCTAGATATACTGAAGAACTGGGACAACATAAGCCCTGTGAAATGTTGGTTTTGTTAGCTTTATGTAAGAAGCTATATTTCAGTTCCCTTAAGGTGGCCCATAACAATGATAATGATAATAATAATAATAATAATAATAATAATAACAAAAACACAATCCTGGTGGGTTGTGCCCCTTTGGAGAAGGTACACCACCTCTGACTATGAAGTTGTTACAGAATATAATAATAATGGGAACTTTGCTCTTTGATAAATACTGCCACAACAACAAATCATATCAGCCATAACTGCCCTTCACTATCATGTATTGCATGATAGGCCTATTCTGTAAACTCATTTCTAAGAATGAAAAATGTAACAACAGTAAGATTTTGCTATTTTAACTTGTAGTTGCTAAACACATACACTACCCCCAAAAAAATCATAACACATTTATTTGATGAAATTGATCATGTGTTGACCATGTGCTCCATGTTCAAGATGTCATCACACCCCTTACCCAAAATGGTAGCCAGTTTCTGTGGACATCTCTGATGCTTGATGATGATGAAAGTGAACAAAAAATGACTACTACAATAATTTGTATCTACAGACTGCCATCCTAAATGAATAACAACTTCTAATAATTACTGCCCGTGTTCCTACAAGTATTACATGGCTGGCTTACCCACAGCTCTCAACTTCTTACTTCCAGAAACAGGGAGAAATCCAGAAATAAACAGGAGCAATCAGGGACACTTTAAAGTATCAATGCCATTAACTTGTGAAGCCGACAGAATAACAGAAAGTGAATATACATAAAAGTCAATAACTGTAATTGCCATAAGTATAATCCACAATCTTTTCTCCACAAATCAGCAGGTTTAGGTGGAAAAGAGCAATATTTTGAGCTAAAATCAGGGAAAATGAGAGACTGGAGCTTCCCTCAATAAATGCAAAGAAATACAAAAACTCCTGCCCGTGCTGTCCTTAGCATTGGTATTGATTCCCACTCTCTTTCCTTCTGTCTTCCTGTTTCACTAAAACAGGTGCTTCTCCCTCTGTGGAAGCAAGCAAACAGTATGGAGTAAAGAATATAAAGCACCCATCATCCTAAAAATGAGCTATAAATCTTTTTGTAAAAGAATTGTCCAGTAACATTTTGCAATTCTCCTCCTCTCCCATGCAAAACGTTTACATCTTCGTCCTTTTCAGCACTATGTCACCACCCTGTCTGGAATTCCAGCCAACCATAGTGGTTGATATACAAACAGGACCTAAAAGAAAGCACCCTCAGCCTGCAGGTCTGGTGTGAATTAGCAGTCAGCAGTTATTCAAAAAAAAAAAATTGTTATTGTGGCTCAGCTCACTCTGGGCTCTTTAACCTGCCAGATCCCAAGCAAGAGTTGATTTTATACTCAAGCTTGAGTTTGGCTCTCACCAACTCTGGTATGCCCATCTCTACACACATTATTCCAATTTGCCCATCACTCTGAGATACTGGATATACTCAGGCATACAATAGTACCTGGACATGATAAGCAACATGATGTTATGGCTTCTCAGAACTTGCGAATCACCTGAGGTGCTGAATCATCTCAGACATTCAGTAATGTGAGGTGCAGTGTACTCCCAGACACGAGGGAAGTTGCTAAGCACTTAAAAGAATGAAGTAGTATGATGCTGAAAGTGCCCTGAGAAAATAACCAACTACTCTGAGGTAGTGCTTATAGCAACGTGTTGTTACTCTGAGATACTAACAGCCCACAGGTGTTGAGAACTCGATGATACCTATTACACTGACAGACTACGGGCCTTTAGGTGCTGAGAACTCAATACATATTACACTGACAGACTCGGAGCCCTCAGATGCTAAGATCTCAATGACATGTATTAGACTGACAGAATCAGACTCCTTAGGTGCTGTGGACTCTGAGATACTTATTACATTGACAGGGTCAGAGCTCTCAGGTGCTGATAATTCTGAAGTACTTATTACACTGACAGACACAGAGCCCTCAGGTGCTGAAAACTCTGAGATATATGTTACCCCAAGAAGCTAACAGCCTCCTTTTGATGAGAACCCTGACGTATGCCTTATTCTGAAATACTAAGCACCATCATATGATGAGACTGGACCCTGCCATACATGTTACTCTAGAATACTATGAGCACTAAAGAAGTAAAAACTCGGAGGTGCATGTTACTCTAAGATAGATACTAAGAACCCTGTGGTACAGAGAACTACCAGGTTTCAGTTCCTCTGATAACAGATTTAATATATCTGCAGTCAGTGATGTATATTCAGGTGTAATGCAAGCTTAATGGGATCTAAGGAGTTCCAATTTATTCATTTCTTATCTATTTACTTGCTTCCTAGGTTGGGTAAGTGGTCTGGTCAAAACACTCTTCACCTATGACACAAGCCAAAAACAAGAAAAGAAGCAAAAATAAATAAATAAAACAAAAATAGCATAAAATACAATGATTTAAACACATACATAGCTATTAAAATGTGTGTAAGTAAAATCTTTCATATATATATATAGATAGATAGATATTATGTCAGATATTATCTGCAATTATAGAGAGCTGAGTATATATTTTTTTGGTTATAGAGTTTAATTGTTGCTTAGATCTGTGTTGAAATTGTTGTCTCACTGTTCTGAGAGACTGATTGGCAAATATACAGAGCTGAGAATATTTTTTTGGTTTTAAAGTCTGTACTGTTAGTTTTTGCTTAGATCTCTGTTGAAACTGTTTTGTCCCACCCACCCTCCGTATTTTTGGTTAGTAGTTTAAATGTGGTGCCTTTTGCAGTTGCCCGCCCCACTGTAGATTTGATCTGGGACACTCCCCCAGTCCCATATCTTTACCACATTCTACCTAATAAACTCTTTCTGCACTTGCTTTTAGTCCTTTTTAATTTAATTGCATTTTTAAACTGTGTTTGGTCTAATATTGCTGCATACTCAAGTGTGTTAGCTTGCACTGCATGTGAATTGATTTTACTACTGTTTTTGCTACTTTTCTGTAAAAAAAAAAAAAAAAAACTGTAAGCCTGTTTCCTACCTTTCCTGTAACTAGTGTTCCAGATACAGATTTGCTGTATCCAGGACTGTATGTAAGCTTCTGAGTCCCCCAAGCCTTTCTGTGTTGGAGGGATGCCTTCTAGCTTATCAGTGGGAGTGGTAAGCACTAGGTAACCTGTCTACCACATAAGTAGTGGTTCTGGCCCAGAATTTGTAGTTATTGGAGTTTGGGCAATCTCTTCCATCTCTCTTAACTTTCTGATTTGAAAACCTATATTTGCATTTGTTTCTGCCCTGTAACTCATCTAGTACAGATACAGATTCTTAGTTTTAGCACTTAAATTTGCTTGTTCATGCTCCGCACTTGTTCAGAACTTGTAAGCACTAAATAAGCTACTAATTACTATAGCATCAGTTTTAGCACTTAAATTTGCTTGTTCATGCTCCGCACTTGTTCAGAACTTGTAAGCACTAAATAAGCTACTAATTACTATAGCACTCTATCTTCCTCATTACCTAGAGGAAAACAGTTTTTGTACTTACTTTTCTCACTTGCTTAGAGAAAAACAGCTCTTGTACTCACTTTCCTCACTTATCTAGAGGAAAAACCCTGCAACTCTCTTTTTGCGCAGTCTTGCGCACAGAGCAGCGTTGGTTAGCTGGGGTATACTATCCCCGGCCCCACAAAGTCTGCGCTGTAAATTTTCCCTTAGAACTAGGCAAGCCTCAACTCAAGTGCTTCAGATCAGCTGCTCTTATTGCAGCACTTGCAAAACAGAAATCAACACTTGTCCTAATCTCCTAGATAGCACTATTATTCTCCAAATTTCCTAGACAGCACTATTATAATATAGCATAAGACCCTCGATCATCCGCAGGACTTAAGTTCAATTTACTCTTCAAAGCATGTCCAGAGGTCAGCTTCAGGTGTACTCTCCAGTTCATCTGGTGGAATTGGGCATCCTGAGGCAATGTCACAACTGCCTCATGTATACAGACAACCCTCTCCTCTTACCTCTAGACACAAACACTTGTGAGAGATGCAAATACACAGCCAGACTGGAGGCTAAGCGCTCTCAACCCATGACTGTAACAGACAGTCAAGAGGATAAGGGACACACTTGCATCACACCACCTGTCACACATGAATCTACAAAAGAAGCACCGGCAAAACATACACATAAATACACAAAAACATATTTGGAGGCACTAGGTACCAATCTGAAAACGAAACAGTGCCCTCCAAAGCAGACAAGCAAGCAACCTGCACCCCCAAACACAAGCCAGAAAACACATAATTCACCTCAGCAGTGTGCCTCACAACAGCCCTTAAGGCAAAACACCATACCTAACACGCTAGTAATAGGAGACTCTATAGTAAGGCACACGGATGTTCCACTCACCAGGCTGAACAAGGAGAAGGTTACTGTCAGCTGCCTGTCAGGTGCTCAGATCTGCCACATAACACAGGCTCTTAGGTCACTCCAGAACAAGTACAAGTATGATGCTGTCATTGTACCTGTTGGTGTGAATGACCTAAGATGTACCACCCTGGACTACATGCAAAGAGACATTGAGGAGCTCTCTCTGATCATGTAGCCCAAGCTGGTATGACCCTGACCTTGAGTAGCATACTACCTTCACCTAGAATGATACCACAATACAAAGACAAAATGATCAATTTCAACAATTGGCTAAGCTTCTGGCGTCATTCTAATGGGATCCAGTGTCTGTCTGCCTGGGATGACATGATAGACAAGCCTTGCTATTTTGCCAGAGATGGGTTGCACCTGTCACCCCTAGGTTTTCGAATACTGGCCAAGACTCTTGCCATCCCCATAGTGCCTTTTTTAGGCAAGGCTCAAAGGACAAACCAACCACCGTAACCAGCACAGGTAACCAAAAACTAAGGGTAATGCTGCTCAACACCAGAAGTCTCAACCTCAAAATGCACACACTCGAGGCTTTCCTCAGCATGGAGAAAATCAATGTTTGTGCAGTGACGGAAACATGGTTCAAGGCTCAAGAGAGCACCCCAGCACTGCCAGGTTACAATTCATATCATACCTTCCGGCCTCAGTTACCAGATCGCAGTACAAAGGGGGGAGGTGCATCCATATTCATCAAGGATACCCATATCTCCAGGTTAGTAGCGCAGCATGATGCCCCAGAGATCATCCATGTGCAACTATCAGCAGGCAAAACCGCATTTCAAGTTGTAGCCAGTTATAGATCGCCCACCATGTCCCAAGATGCTCACTCTGCATTCCTTGAGACATTGGAAAATATAAAGGTCCTACCCAACACCATAATCTTGGGTGATTTCAACTACCCTGGTACAGACTGGGTGAACTACCAATGTTCCAACTCCTATGCTCAGCGATTCATAGAATTTATAAATTCAAATGCCCTTGAACAACTAGTATGTTCCCCCACTAGAGGAGACAACATATTGGATTTAATCATCACAAATATGGGCTCCCATTGTACCACACCCATTATCACTCCCTCCTTGGTCAGATCCGACCACAAACTGATAACCCTGGACATCCTCACCTCTCCACCTCCCCCAGTCAAAGAAACCATAGTCAAAAACCTTTCCAAAGCAAACTTCAAACTACTTGCAGCCGAAGTGGAAAGCTTCACTATTCCCTTGCCGAAGGATAATGATATCCAGGATGCGGAATCCTACACCAAGGCACTCTATATGCATCTTCAGGATTGCATGGACCGTGCTATCCCAAATAAAACCAAGACTCCTTCCTCAAGCAAGAAGAAACCAGTCTGGTGGACCCCAGCCATAAGCAAACTTTACAATAAAAGGAGACATACAAAAAAAGGCCAAATCTCAAGTAGAATAATCATCCCTGATCAGCATTAGTAAGAAATTGAGGGCCCTCATCAAGTCAACAACTAAAGCTAATTTTGAAAAGAACGTTGCCAAGGATGCCAAGGATAACCATAAGGCCTTCTATGGCTACATCAAAAACCTAAATGGCAATGCTCAGGTCTGTTCTGAGCTAGTACAAAATGGAACAAAATACACTGACCCTTCTGACATTGCCAACATCTTGGCTGAAAGGTTCAGTGCAAATCCCCCCCCCACCACCTACAGGGCCTATTACCATTCCAGGGGATTGTGTAAGTCCAATTATTACTGATACGTTGGTTAACAAGGCTCTATCTAAAGCTAAAAACACTGCCTCCATGGGACCACATGGTGTCCCAGTCTGTGTCATACGCGAGCTCCAAAAAGAATTAACCCTGCATCTTAATACCCTGTTCAGTCTCAGCCTCTCCACAGGATATGTGCCCATAGAATGGCGCATGGCAATGGTGGTCCCGCTACACAAGGGTGGGGCCACAACTGACCCTGGGAACTACTGACCAATAAGCCTGACCAGTCTGATCTGTAAGGCTATGGAGTGAATCATTATGGAACTCATAAATGGTGAGATTGGGAACCTCCAGTCGCTGGACCCCACACAGTTCGGCTTCGTCAAGGGCAGATCATGCCTCCTGAACCTGGTGGATTTCTTTGAGACAGTTACTCAGGCTATAGATAAGGGAAAGGAGGTACACATGGCTTACCTTGACCTTGCTAAAGCATTTGACACCATTCCCCATTCAGGTATTATTGATAAGCTCACCAGCCTGGGCATAAACCCTTACATTACAAGATGTATCGCAAACTGGCTCTCAGACAGATCCCATAAAGTAAGAGTGGTGGGATCTATGTCCGAATCCAGACCAGTAACGAGTGGTGTGCCTCAGGGCTCTGTCCTGGGGCCCCTCCTGTTTGGCATATACTTCTCAGAAGTACAGGCAAGCACGGAAGGGCTGTGGCTGACTAAGTTTGCGGACAACTGCAAACTGGGTGCTATAATAGAGTCTCCGGCCGACATGGAGATCCTCCAGAAGGGCCTAAATGAGACTGATGCATGGTGTGAAAGCCATGGTCTCAAGCTAAATGCAAAAAAATGTGTAGTAATCCCCTTTGGAAAAAACAGAGTACCCGCAAACTACAACATAGGAGGTAATCCCCTGAAATCTGAAGAAGAAATAAGGGATCTAGGGACCCAAGTAGATAGTCAGCTTTCCTTTGATAACCATGTTGCCAAAGTGGTTAGAAAATCCTTCTATGTGACCCATCTGATCACGAAAGGGTTCTCATCAAGATCTAAGGATGTAATGGTGCCCCTCTACTCTTCCCTCATCAGACCCATTATTGAGTACAATGCACCAATTGGAATGTACCTGGCTAGACATCTCCAGCAGCTGGAGAGACCACAGAGGTACCTAACCAAGAGGATTACTGGCCTCAAACAGTTGCCCTATGCAGCACACTTGAAAAAGCTAAGACTGTTCTCTGCTGCATACCGCTTTCTCAGAGGTGATCTCTGTCTAACGTATAGAGCCATGTCCAACCCAGAATTGTTCAACATGCTCCATCTTAACAAAACCAAATCTACTCGAGCTACATGCTCTAGGGATATAAACCTCAACACAACAATGAATAGAACATGCTGGAGGGATAGATTCCCTTCACAGAGACTTCCCTTACTATGGAACAGGGTCCTGATCTGCATAAGACAGAGCCCCTCACTATCACTCTTCAAGAGGAACCTTGATGAGTGGATGGGTAACAGAAAGTTCACACCGGGGATCACACCAACAGCACTACTAGATATGGGCCAAGGGTACTAGCTGCTAGTACAAGGGTCTAGGGAACTACTAAAGGGACAGTGAATACTGCACAATGAGGCTGGACTAATATATGCCTTCGGGCAGATAGCCCAGTACCAACCTATGAACCTATAAAAACATAAGTAAAGCTTGATAAGGGTGTAGACTTAGATAACTCAGATAGAACTAATTATAAAATGAACACAGAAAGAAGTAGGTAAAAACTCCCTATAGAATATTGCAGAATCTCTAGCACATTAGAGGTAATTCAATATGAAACAGATGCAAAGGAAAATGCAATTAAGATTAAGAAGCAACACAAATGGAGTAGAACAGCAAAACAAACTCTAGGTTAGCCACCATCTCTCTTTCATTTACATATATACTGACATGGTTTTCACTGACCTTGGCTTAAAAACTGGTGCAGTTTTGCCCCTTTCTGATTTTGGGAGGTAGCTGCTTCCAGCATTAGACCTTTGATGAAGTGACCCTGCAATCAATTTTTCTCTACTACAGGCTGCCTGCAAAACATGAATGTGAGTTCCAACAGACACAAGTTCTTCAAAGCAAGAACATGATCATGCAAGTGCCTTTTCTAATGTGCTGTCAGCAGATGGAAAAAGAGTAAAATGACAAATCACTATCCTACAAGACCTCCCTAGACACATCAGGCCCCTTTAGTGGATCAGGTGTACAGTGAATCAGGTATACAATTAAAGGGGAGAAGATAACAGCTCTGACACTTTGACAGATGCTATGCACGGAACTTATTTGGGAAGGACAGGCATATATTTAAAAATATCAGCTTCTGCGTGAAGGCAGGAATGGAACAAGGGTTGTCAGGGTGAAAAGTTTTCACGAAGCAGAGAAGAAAGTTATGGTTAAGAACTATAATGCACACTAACAGTTTCATATTACCACAGGCTAGGAAAATGGTTTGCAAATGGCAGTTCTTTATTTAGTTCAGGTGAAATTACAGGCTTTACTGTGGAAATGGACCATCTGTGGGTGTCTTTGAGCAGTTCATGCATTTTATCCCCCTCAGTAAACGTCTTTCCAATTATAGTGTAAGGTAATCATTTGAACCCAGGACTCCAACAGTGAAAGTCACTTTGCAGTAATCAACGCACTCCAGTAAATTCACACTCCCTACAAAGTGCATACAATACAATATAAATAGCACTATTGTTTCTTATTGTCGTAAGTCCAAAAACATTTCCAAAGCTCGATGGTTTACAATATGACTCAGAACCCTCCTGCTATAAAGAAAGTAAAGTTACATGAAAGCTTTGTCTCCCCTTCTCCAGTATGAGTAGGTATGAACATATCAGTTACATGGAAATGTGCTGTTTTTGTGCAGAACCCTTGCATTGCATTCAGTCCGAATGCATCCAGAGGCCTCCCTCAATGAAAGTAATAAATTCATGGAAACACTACAGCATGGAATTCTTCTGGGAAAGTACTTGAACCAAGGTGAGTGTTGTATTTAAGCTAAACACCAGAACAGAATCTTAATGTAGTCAGAAGTCCCACCGCCAACATACAGATTTATAATGTTATAAAGTTATTGCTAGATCAACTTCATATGACTTTTACATGGAAAATGGCAAAATAAATTATGTGAATGAGACGTATGTTATCATATATGTATGTTATAACATTAGACGTAAATGCATTACAGTGCATGCATTTACAAAAGCAGACACGCATACATAGACACATATACATGTCCTTGCCGATGTACATTAGTATAGTATACCCGATGTACATTAGTATAGTATACCCGATGTACATTAGTATAGTATACCCGATGTACATTAGTATACTATACCCGATGTACATTAGTATAGTATACCCGATGTACATTAGAATAGTATACCCGATGTACATTAGTATAGTATACCCGATGTACATTAGTATAGTATACCCGATGTACATTAGTATAGTATACCCGATGTACATTAGTATAGTATACTAAAGAGTAGAGAGATGTAACAGTAATGCGCTATGTTACACAATCTATTCAGGCATGCCTAACTTCATTTATCACTCTCAAATGTTTTCCATCAGCTGACTGATTTGGCTATCCTTCAGGACTGTGAGAAAATAAATTAATACATAAATTAATATAATCATATCCTGCTAACTATTCAGCAATGTGCTGGCGAATCATTTGTGAAACTGGTGCTGACAGTGATATTCTCTGAGTAACACATTTTTGGCAAGTGAGAATAAATGTTAAATTTTACATGCTACAGATCTTCAGCCTTATATGAAAGGGGAAACAAATACATTGTACTCTAGAAAATGTTTACATCCCACTGAAATGCATTGCACTCTAGTGGGGAAAGCAAATCCAGTATTCCTACATAGTGACAATGGTAGCTGCACTAAAACGCAGATTAGTGAGGCTACTAGACATTTTGCTATCACTTTTTTACTACTGGTAATTGCTGAAAAAAATATAAAAATTTCTTTTTCTTTTTCTTTCCATTAAAATGAAGTCAAGAACTATAAATCTGTTGCATCATAGCAATATGACATGGCAATTGCAATTCATATTTTTGTCCATGATTGGAAGGCTCCACTTCTATGACTCGGGATGCCCCATATTAATCAACGACCCCACCAATGAGCATATATCTATATATCTATAGATAGCTAGATAGATAGAGATGTATATCTATATCTATCTATAGATAGATAGATAGCTAGATAGATAGATAGATAAATATAGAACCCATTCACTACTGTGGTATAATACATTAAGTAGAATCAACTACATATATATATATATATATATATGTATATATATATATATATATATATATATGTGTGTGTGTGTGTATATACATCTTTCTATTTATATGTATATCTAGATATATGCAGAGCCTTCTACAAATCAGCAAATGCACAAGTCCTAGGTACTTGAATACCACTATCTCTCAGCCACGGACTGGGGGATTCTTTTAGTTTGCACAACCTGTCACTCGTGTTCATATATGTCTCAACTTCATGCACCTGCAGGGGTGAGAGGGGTGGAGATGCCATGCCTCTCATGAGCACAGAAGCCAAGCTCTGGCAAGGTTAGTACAGCACGTGAAAGTGGGGAGGAAGTAGGGGTGCAAGTTAGGACTTTAGGCAGCAATTGGGAGAAGGGATTTAGGTTTGGGAAGGAAAACCTTTAGGGTTAGGGAGTAAGTAAGGAGTTTAGAGGTAAAGAGCAATCAAGGATTTTAGGTTTAGGCAGTGGAAGGGGAGTGTTAGGCTTAGGGAGAAGGAGGGAAGTTTAGGGTTTGGGAGTACAAGTGAAGCTCTAGGGTTAGGAAGCAATCGAGGACTTCAGGTTTAGGAAGAGGTGGAGTGAAATTTTAGGATTCAGGAGTGGTCAAGGATTTTATGTTTAGGGAGTGGAGGAGTGGACTTTTAGGTTTAGGTAGTAAACAGAGACTTTAGGGTTAGGGAGTGGAGTGCTATTGCTAAGATTACGGACCAAGTGGGAGTTTTAGTATTATTGGTAGGATTCTTGTAGGGCTGTGTAGTTTAGTGGGTCAGGAGGTGGGAGGGCGAGGTAAGTCAGTAGGATCACACTAATGGGAGTTACCACACTTGTCAATTAGAGCAAGTGTGTTCAGCGCTACTAGCAGTGGAGCATATGCAGAAGACCTATATATATATATATATATGTATATATATATATATATATATATATATATATATATATATATATATGTACATGCATACATGTATCTCTCGCTATATATATATATATATATATATATATATATACACACACACACACACACACACACACACACACACACACACACACACACACACATATACATAAATTTATATATATATATATATATATATATATATATATATATATGTATTTAGAGAGAGAGAGATATAGAGAGAAAGATACATATTGTCATCAACCGACTTTTTTCCATCCACCTCTTTGCAGAATGCCCTTGTTTCCTCGTCTTCTTTCTGTCTGTCAGAAATATTCTTCATTAGATTGTTTTCTGCTTTTCTTCTCATGTGCCTGAACCATTGTAATCTGTTCTCTTTGACCTTGTCTGCAATTGTAGCTACTTTGGCCTCCACTCTGATGTCCTCATTTCTTTGCCTACCCCACAGTCCTGCCACCTGTTTCAGGCAGTTCATCTCCGTCACCTCTAGCTTCCTTGACTGCTCTGCCTTTACTGCCCAGGTTTCTGTATCATACAGTAGTACTGGTCACATCACTGTTTTGTACACCTTACTTTCAGCGTCTTTGGCATTTTTCTGTCATATACTACCCATGACACTCTGTGCTAGTTGGCTGCAGCCCCCTGATTCCAGCTTTGACCTTCTCATTCAGACTTCCCTTCTCCCCAACCGCCCTTTCCAAATTCTTGAAGCTGTTAACTTGTTACACTATTTTCCCTTTTGTTTCATTTCTCACCTTCTTCTGAATTTCCCCATTTACAGCCAGTACAGCAGTCTTGTCTTGTCATGGGATGAAACTTGTCAGTTTCATCCCATATGCCTTCAGGTTTGCATTTTTACATGGTGAATATGATAAATTAAAAATGTTGTTGTATGCATGTTGGCAGTTCAGCAACTCACTTACATACGAGCTGAAAACAAAACTGATGGTCAGTAAAATGACGTGCTATAGCAATACATCTAAAACAATCATACTTCAAAGAAAACAACCACCCTCATAGTAAAGTTTACCAAAGGATATATCTGGAACTATACATACAGGAAAAGAGATATCATCCTGTCTGAATTCAGACAACCTTTACAGTAACACAATTCATATTCCGCAGAAAAGTTGAGTTGCACTGCTTCAAAGTAATGCAAATTATAGTCATTCATAGTCTGCATTGTACTCAATCCCATTAATTCCCAATTTACAAACTGCTCATCTCAGTACTTCAAACAAGTGCACAGATGACCATACTATGATCGTGTACAAGCAGAACAGGTACCTACAAAGGAAACACAGTGGAATCTGTGCACTGCACTCCATGGATCTCACATAGTGTGGATTATGTGACTTACTGTGATGTGCAAGTATCCATGCAAAACACTGCGCAGAGGTGCGCAAAGGCCTAATATGCTTATGCCTACTGACTACCACTTTTGCATGAGACAGCAAAAGTCCTGGTTACTCTGTAGAGCATCACTGTGCTACTGCAGAGCATAGACTTTGCTAATCAAAGACCCCTTGCATGCTATGCAAGATGCCTATGACTTCTACATTGCCTGTTATCATGTGAGCATTAGGTAGATGTGTGTATATGTATATATATATATATATATATATATATATATATATATATATATATATATATATAAAGGGGGATCACACAGAGGTGAGCAATAAAGGAAGCTAATATTATGAAAAGACAGTTCATATTTCCAAAAAACATTTCAGATAAAATCACAGTCAGACATTATAAGCAAAAAGGAATTACTAATTTTCTAACTATAGCTTGTCTATTTTATAAGCTCATTTTACCTGAGCAGACTCTGTTTAGAGATGTAAATATGTGGATGTAGTCAAAAATCTGTAAATATAACAATTTTCTGGCTAAAACATACATTCATTTATTCCAGTTTTGTGACCGGGGAGGTCCACTGGGCTCGAGAGCCCATTTTCAGTGGAGGCCCGGGGAGAAAAGCTCCACAGTACAAAGTTACATTACATAGAGAATTACAAGAAAAATATTTGCATTGCAATCAACAGGTAGTATAACAATCAACATAGTATATGTGCAATATTTTAAGGTTAAGCCACTACCTTAACACTTCTGCAGAATGACAGTAGTGTGGAACATGTTTATAATGTATTCCCAATGCTTAATATCATGTGATTGCCTCAGCATGTGAGGCCTGTTAAAGTTGTAGCAATACATAGATAACAAACTTAACTGTAGTGAGATGGCTGTCATGCCTAACACAGATAGTTTTTATGGCACCTGCCCACCTTTTTCATGCTGCACTAACAGTGAGCTCTTTGGATAATTCCTCCTTATAGCTTGAAAAGGAATCTGCAGGTGCATCCTGTATTAGTAAGGAATCTGCAGGTGTATCCTGTATTAGTAAGGAATCTGCAGGTGTATCCTGTATTAGTAAGGAATCTGCAGGTGCATCCTGTATTAGTAAGGAATCTGCAGGTGTATCCTGTATTAGTAAGGAATCTGCAAGCGTATCCTGTATTAGTAAGGAATCTGCAGGTGTATCCTGTATTAGTAAGGAATCTGCAAGTGTATCCTGTATTAGTAAGGAATCTGCAGGTGTATCCTGTATTAGTAAGGAATCTGCAGGTGTATCCTGTATTAGTAAGGAATCTGCAAGCGTATCCTGTATTAGTAAGGAATCTGCAGGTGTATCCTGTATTAGTAAGGAATCTGCAAGTGTATCCTGTATTAGTAAGGAATCTGCAAGCGTATCCTGTATTAGTAAGGAATCTGCAGGTGTATCCTGTATTAGTAAGGAATCTGCAAGTGTATCCTGTATTAGTAAGGAATCTGCAAGTGTATCCTGTATTAGTAAAGAATCTGCAGGTGTATCCTGTATTAGTAAGGAATCTGTAGGTGTATCCTGTATTAGTAAGGAATCTGCAAGTGTATCCTGTATTAGTAAGGAATCTGCAGGTGTATCCTGTATTAGTAAGGAATCTGCAAGTGTATCCTGTATTAGTAAGGAATCTGCAGGTGTATCCTGTATTAGTAAGGAATCTGCAAGTGTATCCTGTATTAGTAAGGAATCTGCAGGTGTATCCTGCATTAGTAAGGAATCTGCAAGTGTATCCTGTATTAGTAAGGAATCTGCAGGTGTATCCTGTATTAGTAAGGAATCTGCAAGTGTATTCTGTATTAGTAAGGAATCTGCAGGTGTATCCTGTATTAGTAAGGAATCTGCAGGTGTATCCTGCATTAGTAAGGAATCTGCAAGTGTATCCTGTATTAGTAAGGAATCTGCAGGTGTATCCTGTATTAGTAAGGAATCTGCAAGTGTATTCTGTATTAGTAAGGAATCTGCAGGTGTATCCTGTATTAGTAAGGAATCTGCAAGTGTATCCTGTATTAGTAAGGAATCTGCAGGTGTATCCTGTATTAGTAAGGAATCTGCAGGTGTATCCTGTATTAGTAAGGAATCTGCAAGTGTATCCTGTATTAGTAAGGAATCTGCAAGTGTATCCTGTATTAGTAAGGAATCTGCAGGTGTATCCTGTATTAGTAAGGAATCTGCAAGCATATCCTGTATTAGTAAGGAATCTGCAGGTGTATCCTGTATTAGTAAGGAATCTGCAAGTGTATCCTGTATTAGTAAGGAATCTGCAAGTGTATCCTGTATTAGTAAGGAATCTGCAGGTGTATCCTGTATTAGTAAGGAATCTGCAGGTGTATCCTGTATTAGTAAGGAATCTGCAGGTGTATTCTGTATTAGTAAGGAATCTGCAGGTGTATCCTGTATTAGTAAGGAATCTGCAAGTGTATCCTGTATTAGTAAGGAATCTGCAGGTGTATCCTGTATTAGTAAGGAATCTGCAGGTGTATCCTGTATTAGTAAGGAATCTGCAGGTGTATCCTGTATTAGTAAGGAATCTGCAAGTGTATCCTGTATTAGTAAGGAATCTGCAGGTGTATCCTGTATTAGTAAAATGGGCTCTGTGTGCCCACTCCTGCCTTTAAGATAGCACTTAAATAGCTCAAATTATGATGTCATGTGAGAAGCATTTATAAGACTGTTCATAATGCAATACTGGGGGGGGGGTCTGTGTGTGCCTGTTTGTATATATGTATATAGTTTGTTCATAGATTAGTACTAGGCTAACTGCCCTTTTTGGCCCATTTGAAGCCTAGCCAGTTAGCCCAGGTGAGAATCAAACCCTTCACCTTGTGTCTTTAAGGTAAACACCTTAGCCATTATGTAATCCTCCCATCCACAATCAACAGCCTCTGCAAGTCTCACTCTCGGGACCCTGCACACCACTTTATGCCACGGAGCTGACCCTGGTAGCAGTAGACATGTTGATATACAGTTGGCTAAAATGGAATAAGGAATGAAAAGCTCAGGCAATGTGGGAAGATGTATTCTAAATTATCCAGGTTAATATCGGACCAGAATATGCATGACCTTTACAGATAGTGCTTTGTACACATACGTTTGTGGAAGAGTAGCTTGATGTTAAGTAGTGAATGAGAGGGGGCATGGAGAAGAGGGACCCTGCCAACTCCATAGATAGTGGGAATATAAGGAGCTTAGCTGGGTATGGAGAAAAGCAGTGGCTGTATGAAGTCAGCAATATGAAAGGGAGATCAGCATCACATGGAGACTGTGCTTATTAGGGATTCAGCATGAAGGAAAAACTGGCAAGATGTAAGAGATTGGTTCACCTACAAACCAAATTAGCTAGGATCAACTAGCAGCACAGAAACTAGATGATCAGTGAGGGTGGGTGGCAGAGAATATCAGATGCTGGGTCACATATAATAAGGGAGAATTTGCTGAGGTTTGCTGCATGCTCACACCAAACAAAGAGAGAGGCATGAACATCCAACATACAGGCCAGAGGTGTGTACTTGGCTTTGCCAATCTGCATCTATGCAGTAGCCTTAAGGAAGTATGTGCAGGAATGAATACAGTCATGCGGAAGACATGGCATAGCACACCCTCACATCTGTGAACATCTGTCTTAGGGAACACGGGAGATGTAAGGGTCAGAAAAGGAAACCCCTTATGGCTGCCTGTATAGCAGCTGTAAGCAGCTGGCTCTTGCTCCAACAATGTGAAACAAATGGACACAGCTGCTGCAGGGCCATGATGGTCAGCTGGCACAAGGCAATAAAAAGGACACAGAAATAAAAAAGGATGTTCAGCATGCACATAGTAGAGAGTGTAAACAACAACATAATAAAGAAGCCAAAAACTGGAGGTACAGAATGAGGCATAATGCAGCAAAGCATGAGGGCAGGGAAATAAAGGATTTAAAGATAAAGGGTAGGAAGAATGTGAAGTGTGGTTGAGAATTAGAGGTAAAAGGGTGGCAAGGAATGGATAAGATGTACATTAATTACACAGAGAGCAGGAATGGGCTGTCTGGAGTGTAGGGAGTGGGTCATACAGCAAAATTATGTGTCTCAAAAAATGTAATGTGATTAAAATAATTTGTTACAGTGTTTTAAGGATGATGCATGCAATATGGACATTTGGAAACAAATAGCAGATTCAGTACAAAACAAAAAGTTTCAGCTTCTAGTTTAACAAATTTATACCTTCTGCTACACTAGAAGTAATGCACAGACAAGAAGTTTTACTGAGTTTAGTGTATCTTTAATGTTAGGACATAAGGCAAGCAAATGGATCTGGACATTACACGTGTTCATCATTTTATTCACATTTAAAAAATGTACAATGGTTGAACATACACACACACACACACACACACACACACACACACACACACACACACACACACACACACACACACACACACACACACACAAGTACACCACTATTCTGTGTTTCCTTACTGGATGCATGTGACATCATTTTTAATTAGGGAATTTGAGCTTTTTCCAGATATCTGAATCTATTTTGTAATACTAGAATTGTGACTGTAAACTGATAAATGAAAGAGTACTTTCTAGAAATGTGATCATTTACGTTTATGAAATTTGTAATTCTAAAATTTCTCCTCTGTTGAATCTTAGGTATAATATTTTAATAAAGGTGGAGGAAGAAAGGCATGAGAACTGCTGGGAGAGGCTTTATTTTTAAAGCATACTTAGCAAATCGATATTTTCAAGACAATGCAGATTAAGAACCATTTCATAAAGTCAGTTCTCTGCACAGCACGTGAGAATTTAATGTTGAGTCCACGATACTGCAGTTATTGAAAATGATAGTTAAATAAAATGGGAACATGGCTAGCCTACAGACCTACCGTTCATTACAGCTATAGGCTGTTGGGGGAAATGCACATCTTCAGATACATGGACATGTTAATCATTTCTGCATCAGCTGCTGTGAAAAAGTAGTCTCACCATGCTCTAATGGGCATTTTATAGGCTCAGAGAGGATCGGTTAAGTACAGGCAAAATTCCATCTGTTTTCATTTAAGACACTCAGCGAGACTGTCAGGCTGTATTAAATAACACTCCCAGAAGCATTTGGCAGTGAAACAGGTGGGCAGGAAAAATAAGTAAAAACATACAAATGAAGCACAGATAGATATAATAAATTATCAAGCACTACAGCTGATAAGCATGCATTGATTTATTTATGCCTGTTAACTGGATTATAAATAGGAACACTGGTCTGGTTAAGTGACTCGCCTTAAGTCATGCAGTACATAAATGGAAACTGAAAGAACCATAGCCAGACCTAGAGGATAAATTGTTTGGTAGCCGATGAATTTATCTTTATGTTATATCCTGCCAGCTTTATATACACTAAAAAAAATAACCGTCCCCAATAACCTTTGCAAACAACATCATAATTAAATCCTGCACACTCGCTTAGATAGCTGCCAGGTGTTACAGGTTATAGTTGGCTTTTTAGATGTCTATATCCAGCAGTGAAAATTTGTTTTTTCTGAGGCCTCCTGTTGCTGTAACTGCAAGTTTACTGCTCTCTGAACTAACTACATATACTACAAGTATATCCATCATGTATGCAGGTGAAATGTATCCTTTTCCAAACATTCCATAGGACACTGATGTCCTGTACATTTCTCTGAGATACTTGAGCTAACTTCAATTATTCCAAGAGAAAGAATTCAATCACTGCTACCACCCTGTTATATGATATATGAAAATAAGTACTTATGTGTAGTCAAAAAAAACATACAAAAACAGAAAAGTCCTCTCTCAAAGTCTAGATTCATGCTCCGAAAATAACATGCTTGGGCCATTTTTTATAGCTAGTACCCACAGCTGGAAATATACCTGAGGCATGTTTAAGTGACAGAAAATTATTATCAAGTCTTAGGAAATTAAAAGGAGATAACATATTTTGTTTGTTTTTAGGCAGACATTTAACCAACACTGCAAAATAATGGAGACTTGGAGTAAGGGCACTTTCAAGTTACTAAACGGAATAGTATTTCCTATGGAAATAGGAAGGTAACTGCTGTAATGGCTACATGCTACATATGAGCATCTAGGAAAAATGCAGCTAACTGTTTAGCCGCCTTTTTTGAAAGGCTTACATTCACATATACTAGCCTGCCCAGCAAACAGACAGTATAATATGGCTTGAAGTTTTAGTGTCATTGTTTAATAACAGCTAAAGTGTATTTTGGGATTCTTACAATTTGTTGCCTACATTGTTTACTGCACCTCATAAAATAATGATTTTTAAGGCTTTCATAACTATTTAACTTTATGGATGAGTTTATACTTCTAAGATTTTTATGTGATATTTGAAATATCATGCACAGCATGTTGTCATATTCATAAGGCAGGCAGGAACAGTAAATGTATATGAAATGAACAAAAGCAAAAAACAGCTGACCTTTCAAGGATCCTTCCTAAGATTCAAAAAGCTCCTGTCTGCCTGTCTGCCTACTCTAAATGCCCAATGCAGTTTCGTCAGTTAGCATGATGGAGAGAATTTTTGATTCAGAGACAAGCATACCTATCAATTGTCCAGATTTTTA